>NW_027518694.1:0-5000 GCF_043159265.1 Tasmannia lanceolata
TCTTGCTTGCTTGCTTGCTTGCAATGGTTGGGAGTGCCCGGCATGCCCCGCTGCAGAGACCAAGGGCGCAATGACTTGGCACCGCGGATGCCGGGACTCCGGCACTTCCCGTGGCACTGATGGTTGGTTCCAAAGACAAAAGGCCGTGCAAGGCCACCGCACCGCGGATGATTTTGCTCGTGCTGGCGCCGTTGTGTGGCCAAAGAACATGCGCGAATGCTCGTGTCGGAAGGGTTGGTGTCCTGGCCCCGCGGGTGTCACGAATGCTCGGTTGCGAAGACCATGGGACCAGAGCCATGGCACGTCGGATGATGGCTCCAGCTGGCGCCCCGGCACTTTCTGTGGCATTGATGCTCGGTTTCAAAGACAAACGTGCGCAGTGCCAGGGGACCGCGGATGACTGCTCGTGCTGGCCCCGTTGGGCGGCATTGATGGTCGGTTGCAAAGAAAATGCGCGATTGCTCGTGTCGGGGCCCGGCAAGCCAAGGCCAAGCGAGCCATGGCACGTCGGATGATGGCTCCAGCTGGCGCCCCGGCACTTTCTGTGGCATTGATGCTCGGTTTCAAAGACAAACGTGCGCAGGGCCAGGGGACCGCGGATGACTGCTCGTGCTGGCCCCGTTGGGCGGCATTGATGGTCGGTTGCAAAGAAAATGCGCGATTGCTCGTGTCGGGGCCTGGCAAGCCAAGGCCAAGCGAGCCATGGCAACGCGGATGATGGCTCGCTAGTGCTGGCGCCGTGCACAGTGGCCTCGCACACTCGCCCTGCACGCTTCCCTTGCACGCAGCCTTGCACACTAGCCTCGCATGCGAGCCTTGCACCCTAGCCATGCAAACTAGCCTTGCACGGTAGCCATGCACACAAGCCGTGCACATTAGCCATGCGCACAAGCCCCGCACACTAGCCTTGCGCACAACCCTTGCACACAAGCCATGCACTCGAGCAATGCACACAAGCCTTGCACTCAAGCAATGCACACAAGCCCTGGACACTAGCCTTGCACACGGGCCTGGCACACAAGCCTTGGGCACTAGCCTTGCGCACTAGCGTTCCACATGAGCCTTGCACACTAGCCTTGGACACTAGCCTTGCACACAGGCCTTGCACACTAGGCATGCTTGGGCGAGCTGATCCCGCATCAAGTCGACGGGTCTAGGCATTCTTGGGCGCAGATCCCGCATCGTCTCGTCGCGTCTGGGCGCAAACACGTCGCGTCTCGTTGCGTCTTCAGAAGTCGTCGCTAACAGCACCTTTGGTTGCCACTGGTGGTTAGGCTGGTTGGTTGCGCAAACCCTATAGGAGGGTGGCATGCTGGTGGGCGTTTTTGCCCGGATAGGCACTAGAATGTGCAGATTTTGGGCGTTTTTGCCTGGATAGGCTAAGGAATGGGCATGCTTTGGGCGTTTTTGCCCGGATAGGCACCGGAATGCTTGGCCTTGGCTTGTCCTAGCAAGGCATTGCTGGGTTGGGCTCCCTTGGCCTTTTGGGCGCCTTGGACGATGTCTTGCGAAGACCATGGGCACAAGGCCATGGCATATGGTGAGGAAAGGACCACGGTTGCCAAGGTTAGGCACCGGAATGCTTGGCCTTGGCATGCCAAAGCAGGGCATTGCTGGGTTGGGCTCCCTTGGCCTTCCGGGCGCCTTGGACACTGTCTTGGGAAGACCATGGGCACAAGGCCATGGCATATGGTGGGGAATGGACCACGGTTGCCAAGGCTAGGCATATAGAGAGGAATTGCATTTTTGCCCGGATAGGCACCGGAATGCTTGGCCTTGGCTTGCCATAGCAGGGCATTGCTGGGTTGGGCTCCCTTGGCCTTCCGGGGGCCTTGGACGCTGTCTTGGGAAGACCATGGGCACAAGGCCATGGCATATAGTGAGGAATGGACCACAGTTGGCAAGGCTAGGCATATAGAGAGGAATGGACCACGGTTGCCAAGGTTGCGCAAGTTTTGGGCATTTTTTGCCCGGATATGCCCAAGTATGCCCCGATAGGCCCGTTACGCCCCGGTATGAACGCGTATGCCCGGATAGACTCGGTATGCCTTGGGATACATGCGTATGCCCCGATATGCGCACGTGTGCCCCAGTAGGGCTCGGTATGCCCCGGTATGTACGCGTGTGCCCCGATAGGCCCGGTATGCCCCGATATGCACACGTGTGCCCCAATAGGGGTCGGTATGCCCCGGTAGGTACGCGTGTGCCCCGTAATGCACGTTTCGCAGATCTCCCCGCATGTCCCGCCCCTATATGTAATACTTACTTACTTACTTACTTTCTTTCTTGCTTGCTTGCTTGCTTGCAATGGTTGGGAGTGCCCGGCATGCCCCGCTGCAGAGACCAAGGGCGCAATGACTTGGCACCGCGGATGCCGGGACTCCGGCACTTCCCGTGGCACTGATGGTTGGTTCCAAAGACAAAAGGCCGTGCAAGGCCACCGCACCGCGGATGATTTTGCTCGTGCTGGCGCCGTTGTGTGGCCAAAGAACATGCGCGAATGCTCGTGTCGGAAGGGTTGGTGTCCTGGCCCCGCGGGTGTCACGAATGCTCGGTTGCGAAGACCATGGGACCAGAGCCATGGCACGTCGGATGATGGCTCCAGCTGGCGCCCCGGCACTTTCTGTGGCATTGATGCTCGGTTTCAAAGACAAACGTGCGCAGGGCCAGGGGACCGCGGATGACTGCTCGTGCTGGCCCCGTTGGGCAGCATTGATGGTCGGTTGCAAAGAAAATGCGCGATTGCTCGTGTCGGGGCCCGGCAAGCCAAGGCCAAGCGAGCCATGGCACGTCGGATGATGGCTCCAGCTGGCGCCCCGGCACTTTCTGTGGCATTGATGCTCGGTTTCAAAGACAAACGTGCGCAGGGCCAGGGGACCGCGGATGACTGCTCGTGCTGGCCCCGTTGGGCGGCATTGATGGTCGGTTGCAAAGAAAATGCGCGATTGCTCGTGTCGGGGCCTGGCAAGCCAAGGCCAAGCGAGCCATGGCAACGCGGATGATGGCTCGCTAGTGCTGGCGCCGTGCACAGTGGCCTCGCACACTCGCCCTGCACGCTTCCCTTGCACGCAGCCTTGCACACTAGCCTCGCATGCGAGCCTTGCACCCTAGCCATGCAAACTAGCCTTGCACGGTAGCCATGCACACAAGCCGTGCACATTAGCCATGCGCACAAGCCCCGCACACTAGCCTTGCGCACAACCCTTGCACACAAGCCATGCACTCGAGCAATGCACACAAGCCTTGCACTCAAGCAATGCACACAAGCCCTGGACACTAGCCTTGCACACGGGCCTGGCACACAAGCCTTGGGCACTAGCCTTGCGCACTAGCGTTCCACATGAGCCTTGCACACTAGCCTTGGACACTAGCCTTGCACACAGGCCTTGCACACTAGGCATGCTTGGGCGAGCTGATCCCGCATCAAGTCGACGGGTCTAGGCATTCTTGGGCGCAGATCCCGCATCGTCTCGTCGCGTCTGGGCGCAAACACGTCGCGTCTCGTTGCGTCTTCAGAAGTCGTCGCTAACAGCACCTTTGGTTGCCACTGGTGGTTAGGCTGGTTGGTTGCGCAAACCCTATAGGAGGGTGGCATGCTGGTGGGCGTTTTTGCCCGGATAGGCACTAGAATGTGCAGATTTTGGGCGTTTTTGCCTGGATAGGCTAAGGAATGGGCATGCTTTGGGCGTTTTTGCCCGGATAGGCACCGGAATGCTTGGCCTTGGCTTGTCCTAGCAAGGCATTGCTGGGTTGGGCTCCCTTGGCCTTTTGGGCGCCTTGGACGATGTCTTGCGAAGACCATGGGCACAAGGCCATGGCATATGGTGAGGAAAGGACCACGGTTGCCAAGGTTAGGCACCGGAATGCTTGGCCTTGGCTTGCCAAAGCAGGGCATTGCTGGGTTGGGCTCCCTTGGCCTTCCGGGCGCCTTGGACACTGTCTTGGGAAGACCATGGGCACAAGGCCATGGCATATGGTGGGGAATGGACCACGGTTGCCAAGGCTAGGCATATAGAGAGGAATTGCATTTTTGCCCGGATAGGCACCGGAATGCTTGGCCTTGGCTTGCCATAGCAGGGCATTGCTGGGTTGGGCTCCCTTGGCCTTCCGGGGGCCTTGGACGCTGTCTTGGGAAGACCATGGGCACAAGGCCATGGCATATAGTGAGGAATGGACCACGGTTGGCAAGGCTAGGCATATAGAGAGGAATGGACCACGGTTGCCAAGGTTGCGCAAGTTTTGGGCATTTTTTGCCCGGATATGCCCAAGTATGCCCCGATAGGCCCGTTACGCCCCGGTATGAACGCGTATGCCCGGATAGACTCGGTATGCCTTGGGATACATGCGTATGCCCCGATAGGCTTGGTACGCCCCGATATGCGCACGTGTGCCCCAGTAGGGCTCGGTATGCCCCGGTATGTACGCGTGTGCCCCGATAGGCCCGGTATGCCCCGATATGCACACGTGTGCCCCAATAGGGGTCGGTATGCCCCGGTAGGTACGCGTGTGCCCCGTAATGCACGTTTCGCAGATCTCCCCGCATGTCCCGCCCCTATATGTAATACTTACTTACTTACTTACTTTCTTTCTTGCTTGCTTGCTTGCTTGCAATGGTTGGGAGTGCCCGGCATGCCCCGCTGCAGAGACCAAGGGCGCAATGACTTGGCACCGCGGATGCCGGGACTCCGGCACTTCCCGTGGCACTGATGGTTGGTTCCAAAGACAAAAGGCCGTGCAAGGCCACCACACCGCGGATGATTTTGCTCGTGCTGGCGCCGTTGTGTGGCCAAAGAACATGCGCGAATGCTCGTGTCGGAAGGGTTGGTGTCCTGGCCCCGCGGGTGTCACGAATGCTCGGTTGCGAAGACCATGGGACCAGAGCCATGGCACGTCGGATGATGGCTCCAGCTGGCGCCCCGGCACTTTCTGTGGCATTGATGCTCGGTTTCAAAGACAAACGTGCGCAGGGCCAGGGGACCGCGGATGACTGCTCGTGCTGG